>NC_057813.1:264880984-264888018 GCF_018294505.1 Triticum aestivum
TTCCCTCGCCGCGCCCGTGCCGTCCCCGCGCGGCCGGCCGATGCCCGCCAGCCGCCGTCGGACCTCCTCCGCGCCGGCGTCCGCCCGCTTCCACCGTGGCCGCCCGCCTCTGCCCCTCGCTGGACTGCCCCGCCGGCGTCCCGCGGCCTCGACCCGCGCCTCTCCTGCGCCCGCGGCCTCCAGCCGCCTCCTTCGCCTCCGATGGCCACCGCCGCCGCCTGCCGGCCTCGCGTCGTCGGGGTTGTGCCGCCCCGTCACCTCCCCGTCGCCTCCTCCGCCTCCCCTTGCCGGGATCCGGCCGGATCCGGCGATATCCGGCCCGGATCCGCCGCACGCACCCGTCCCCGGCGCTTTTTTCGGCCATCCTCGACTCCCGCGTCGTCCCGTTGACTTTTCTGCGAGGTGAAAACTGCTAAGTCCCAGATTGCTGTAATTTGCATGCCCTGTTCATCATGCCGTATCTCTGCATCCGTAGCTCCGTTTCGTGTGTGTAATATGTCAAATTGTTCGTCTCAACGAGTACATCATTCCATTCCATTGCATCATATTCATTTGAGGTCATCTAGATGTCTGAAGCATCGTTGTAAGAGTGCTTCATGATGTTTTCTGCTGTCTGTTATCAGAACGAGCTCTTTTGTCATTTTTGCCATGATTCATGTGTGCATCCTATGAGGTTTATGTCTACATGTGTTTTGAACTATGTCATGTCTTCTTTACAGTGGTGTATGCCATGCATTTTTGTGATCAATGTGGTGACTAGCACAAGCATGCAAACTAGGCATCGTGATATTGCTGATTTTAGTCCCTGTTCTGCTGTTATTTTGATGCCATGTAAACATGTTGCAACAGAGAGATCCATGCATATTTTGAGTTACTTCAGTAAGGGTGTTTTAAACATATGGTTATGCTCTATCCATCCCTGCACTTGGTTGTAATTATGGAGTAGTCTAGCATGTCATTTTCGTGCTCTACTTTTGCTTCAAAATGTTTCCTGGCAGATTGTTTACATGTTATTCAATTTAGCCAAGGATGCTATAGTTGATCCTTGCATGTTATGAACTTGTTCTTGCCTTGGTTGGTTACACAACCATGTCTTCTTGATGGTGCTATGCTTATCTTGTCATGCAATGACTTGTGGTGAGTGAATCGAGCTTGTTAAGTAGGGTACATGATGTTGCTGTTTTGCTGGGCTGAATCTGTTATTTCGTGATGCTATATAAACATGTTGGTACTAGTCATTCTGTGCATAATCTGGAGATGCCCACTAAATATGTTTTGATCTACATGTCATGCTCTATCCATCCATGTTCCTTGTTGCAATTATAGGTTGCCGTAGCTTATTCATATCTTGCTCTAAAGTTGCTTCATAATGTTGCTGTCAGCCTGTTAACTTTAAGTTCGGTTGTTTCCATGTGTTTTGCTAGTGTTCCATGCACCCTATGGACTTGCTCTTGCCATGCTTAGCTTCACAAACATGCCTACTTACTGTTGGGTGCCTTTCCATGCCATGTTTTGCTCTGTAGTGAGTGGTACAAGCTCATAAACATGCCTTCATAATTCTATTTCTGCCATGTATGAATCTGTAATATAACTTGCTATGTTTACGTGAGTGCCATCATATTTTCTGATCCTTTTTGGCTTATAGTCAGTAAAGGACTTTTGATATATGCATTTAGTAGTTTCATGCCATGCCTTTCTTTGCTATTATAAGTTCCTGTAACATGTTGTTTGATAGCTCTAAACATTGCATCGTGATGTTATTTTCTGCAAAGTCTGAAATTGTTATAACTTGCAATCTTACCATGTGTGTTTGAGTATGTTCTAGTGATTTCTGGAGATAGCTCAGTGTTCATGTTTTGTTGTGCTTCACCTGTACATCATGCCCATGTCTTTTGTTTTCATGTTGAGATGTTGTAGCTTATTGTTTTGGTGCTTGCAATAAGCCTAGTTGCTGTTTTGGATAGATTGTTGCTATAACTTGTATAGAGAGTGTGTTGAACCGTTGCTCCGTTTTGAGTGTGCTCTATATGAAACTTGCTTAGAATTGCATGTAGTTTCATATTATCATGTAGCATCCTTGTTTTGAGGTGTTTGCTCGATGTTTGTATGCATTTTACATCAATGCCATGTTTAACTTGTTTTGCTCATATCTTCTAGGCCGTAGCTCCGAACTAAATGAACTTTATATGTAACTTGACTAGAATCTCGTGTAGATCTTCCTTGTGCATCTTAACTTGTTGTTTAACAACTTGAACATAATGTTTATTCAGATCTGGACCAATTTCTAAATATGCATATGAGAACTTGCCGGAATTGTTATATGTTGTTCCCGGCCTCATTTAAACTTGCCTTGATGTGTTGCTCTTGTTTGCATCATCTCTTGCCATGAGTAGCTCCATATAGCTTTGTCATGCAACATACTTGGTTGTGCATCATGCCTTGTTCATGTGTGGTGTGTTTACCATGTTCTGTGCCTCTTCTTGTTAGTTCTTGTTTCGTTGCAATCGTGAGGATTCGTTCGTCTACGGTTGGTTCGGCTTCATCAGTTCGTCTTCTTCATGGACTCGTTCTTCTTCCTAGCGGGATTTCAGGCAAGATGACCGCTACCCTGGATCTCACTACTATCATTGCTATGCTAGTTGCTTCGTTCTATCGCTATGCTGCGCTACCTATCACCTGTTTATCTAGCCATCCCAAATTGCCATGAACCTCTAACCTTTGACACCTTTCCTATGCAAACCGTTGTTTGGCTATGTTACCGCTTTTGCTCAGCCCCTCTTATAGCGTTGCTAGTTGCAGGTGAAGTTGAAGATTGCTCCATGGTGGACAGGATTTTGTTTGGGATATCACAATATCTCTTATATTATTAATGCATCTATATACTTGGTAAAGGGTGGAAGACTCGGCCTTTTGCCTGGTGTTTTGTTCCACTCTTGCTGCCCTAGTTTCCGTCATACCGGTGTTATGTTCCCGAATTTTGCGTTCCTTACGCGGTCGGGTGATTTATGGGACCCCTTGACAGTTTGCTTTGAATAAAACTCCTCCAGCAAGGCCCAACCTTGGTTTTACCATTTGCCTCACCACCACCTATACCTTTCCCTTGGGTCGGCCAACCCGAGGGTCATCTTTATTATAGCCCCCCCCGGGCCAGTGCTTGTCTAAGTGTTGGTCCGAACCGAGTAGACTGTGGGGCCCCCTCGGGGAAACTCGAGGTTTGCTTTTACTCGTAGGATGTCTCATCCGGTGTTTCCCTGAGAACGAGATATGTGCAGCTCCTATCAAGATTGTCGGTGCATCGGGCGGCTTTGCTGGTCTTGTTTTACCATTGTCGAAATGTCTTGTAAACCGGGATTCCGAGTCTGATCGGGTCTTCCTGGGAGAAGGTCTATTCCTTCGTTGATCGCGAGAGCTTGTCATGGGCTAAGTTGGGACACCCCTGTAGGGTATAATCTTTCGAAAGCCGTGCCTGCGGTTATAGGCAGATGGGAATTTGTTAATGTCCAGTTGTAGATAACTTGACACTAGATCCGAATTAAAACGCATCAACCGTGTGTGTAGCCGTGATGGTCTCTTCTCGGCGGAGTCCGGGAAGTGAACACGATTTATGGGTTATGTTTGACGTAAGTAGGAGTTCAGGATCACTTCTTGATCATTACTAGTTGACGACCGTTCCGCTTGCTCTCTTCTCGCTCTTATTTGCGTATGTTAGCCACCATATATGCTTAGTCGCTGCTGCAACCTCACCAATTTACCCCTTCCTTTCCCTTTAAGCTTTGCTAGTCTTGATACCCATGGTAATGGGATTGCTAAGTCCTCGTGGCTCACAGATTATTACAACAATAGTTGCAGGTACAGGTTCTGCGATGATCATGACGCGAGAGCGATGCTTTCTTGCGTTGAGTTCTTCTTCTGCTTCTTCGATCAGGGGATAGGTTCCAGGTCGGCAGCCTGGGCTAGCAGGGTGGATGTCGTTTGAGTTTCTGTTTGTGATTCATCCGTAGTCGGATGTTGATCTTATGTATTGTGATGTTGTATTCGTGTGGCATTATATGCCTCTTGTATGTATCCCCATCTATTATGTAATGTCCATGTAATGATATCCACCTTGCAAAAGCGTTTCAATATGCGGGTCTATCCTTGGTGGGACCTTCGAGTTCCTTTTGGATAGGGTCACATATTGGGCGTGATAAGTTGGTATCAGAGCCTCGACCGACCCTAGGAGCCCCCTTGATTGATCATGTAGTTTGGCCGTTGTTGAGTCTAGAAAGAAAACTGTTTTTGGAGTCTAGTTATATCGGAGAGTAGGAATTCTTTTTACTCCTCAGCCCCTTCGTCGCTCTGGTAAGGAATCTTGACATAGGTGTTTTGTATTACTTGTCTTCCCCTTCAAATTTTCTTTAGGATCACGCAGTTGGTTTTCGATCGTTGGTTCTCAGCTCTTTTGATCCGGTGCATTTCTCGTCAAGTCGACTCGAGCCTCTTCATCATTGAGTTCAATTCTCAGTCCGCTCTCAAAGAAGTTGTTTCTCTGCCCTCAGTTGTCTTCTTTTCCCACCCGCCCTCCCTTCTTCTTCTCGGAACCAGAGTCCGTAATCGAGTATCCATCCTACTCGTGCGAAGTCTTTACTTTATTTCCTCAATGATTTCAACCGGTGTTTTCTCTTCAAGATATTCGTCGGTTTCCCCTTCCAAGTTGCCTTTGTTTTCCCGCCTTCCCACCCATTTTTCTTCCAGGAGTCTGTCTCTCTCTCGACCATCTATTTCATTCGTGTGGAACCCTTCAGTCCTTCGTCAATAATTTCAACCGGTGAATTCTCGTCTCGTTCGTCATTCTTCATCTCTTTCTTTTCCGGTGGACTCAATTCAAGTTTTTCGGGTTGATCATATTCTCTTCCTTCGATCAAGTGTTTTCCCTGCTCGTTCGCCTCTCGCCAGTTTATCCTTCCGGAGTGTTCAAGACATCTCAAGAGATTCATCAGTGTTTGAATTAACTCGAGGTTGTCACCTCATTCAAATATTTCTATTGTTCCGGTGCATCATCTATCTGTTCAACATCCCGTTCCAATGGTGTTTTTCTCTTCAGTGGGCCCTAACCCACAGGTCTTTTGCCAGGATCTTACCTGACTCTTCTAATTCCCCAGAGTTATTCTCGAATTCTTTTCAAGCGTGACGTAAGAATGGATTCCATCAGTCACATGCCTTTCAAGATCGATTTCAAATCATTTCATTGTTGGCTCAACCTCTCTGCTTTTCATTCTACCGGAGTACCTCAGTAATTTTGGTGGTGTTTCTCCTCGTCATTTGAAGATTGCAGAAGATTTTTCCGTTAAATCTTGCTTGTTCTCTTGAAGTTTCGCGGTTCTAGCTTCATGCTATCCTCTCGAATTATTCCATTTGTCAGATATTCTTTTCTTACCTACCTGGAGTATGTCAGGAGTTGTTTTCCCATTTCTTTTCACCGGAGGCCATCATTCCAGAAGAAAACTTCGTCCTCACATTTCAGCTACCGTTCTCTATTTATCCCGGTGCTTCGTTCAAGTGTTCTTTAATCAGCTCATTATCTCTAAGTTCTCGTCTCTCTAAATCCCCTCTAGCTTATTGGTTCTTCTAAGTCTTCCCGGTGATTCAGCCCCTTTCATCAGTCATTTTCCAAATTCTTACGGTGGTTCGTCCAAGATTCTTTTTCCTTGTTTATCATTTTAATTCATTCGTTCTTTCAATCCTACCGGTGGTTCGTCCAAGATTCTTTTTCCTGACCTTCTCAAGTTTGCGATATGTCACTTCTCAATCCTTTTCAAGAAGAATAAGTTGCATGCCAAATCCATTGCTTGTCACCAATTTAATCTGATGAAGGAGAAGCATACAATAAATCTTATTCTTATTCCATCAAAGTGAGTAATCCTTTTCCTTCGGAGTTTTTTCTAAATTAATAAATTCTAGTTCAAGTGTCTTCATCTTTTCTTTTCCGGAGTTCAATTTCCTCAGCCATTTTGTCGGAACCTCCATCTAAATCATCACAAGGCTCATCTTATTCTTTCTTCCTTCATTCTATCTCATCATTCTTTCGTCACCGGAGTTCTTCACGGTGGTTCTTCATGATTTAATTCATTCTTCAAGAGTTCATCAAGTATCATTCCATCTGCTTAAGTTCATGTTCTATTCTTTTCATGTTCAGTTGGAGTGCTGCCTAAATCGTTTCAGTCTTATTTGTTTCTAATCTTGTTCTAACTGGAGTGGTTTCATAGTCTATCTGATTCCGTGAGCTTTTGATTCTCGTAATTCTCGTTGTTCCCCTCTTCTTCTCGAGTGCTCTCGATTCTTTGTTTCTTCTCTGGAGTTCTTGTTTCACCTCTTCCTCTTTCTCTTCCGTCTCGGTCCTAAGATCTCGGGACGAGATCTCTTGTTAGTGGAGGAGTGTTGTAACGCCCCGGATTCGATGCGCCAGGTGTCTGCCAGTTATTCGCCGTCGTTGTTATGTCGTTGCCATGTCATTTGATTGCGTGTTGCATTTTATCATGTCATCATGTGCATTGCATTGCATACGTGTTCGTCTCATGCATCCGAGCCTTTTCCCCATTGTACGTTTTGCAATCCGGCACTCCTATGCCCTCCGGCGTCCCCCTTTTGTCTCTCGTTGTGAGTGGGTATTAAACTTTCTCGGAATGGCCCGAGGCTTGCCAAGTGGCCTTGGTATACCACCGGTAGACCGCCTGTCAAGTTTCGTGCCATTTGGAGTTCGTTTGGTACTCCAACAGTTAACCGGGTAACCGCAAAGCCCCTCTCTCTTTGCAGCCCAACACCCCTCCAAAGTGGCCCAAAACCCAGCAAACTCCCCTCCATGCTCTCGGTCATTCGATCACGATCGTGTGGGCGAAAACCGCTCCTCATTTGGACTCTCCTAGCTCCCTCTACCTATAAAACTAGACCTCCCCCGAAATTTTCGGGTCATTCTATCCCTAACCCTAGCCCCGCTCCTCTCCGCGCCGCCGGACACGTCCGGTCCGGCCGGACACGTCCGCCGCCGACCCCCTCGC
>NC_057813.1:264888422-264891353 GCF_018294505.1 Triticum aestivum
CCCGCGGCCTCCAGCCGCCTCCTTCGCCTCCGGTGGCCGCCGCCGGCTGCCGGCCTCGCGTCGCCAGGGTTGTGCCGCCCCGTCGCCTCCCCGTCGCCTCCTCTGCCTCCCCTCGCCGGGATCCGGCCGGATCCGCCGCGCGCACCCGTCCCCGGTGCTTTTTCCGGCCATCCTCGACTCCCGCGTCGTCCCGTTGACTTTTCTGCGAGGTGAAAACTGCTAAGTCCCAGATTGTGTAATTTTCATGCCCTGTTCGTCATGCCGTATCTCTGCATCCGTAGCTCCGTTTCGTGCGTGTAATATGTCAAATTGTTCGACTCAACGAGTACATCATTTCATTCCATTGCATCATATTCATTTGAGGTCATCTAGATGTCTGAATCATCGTTGTAATAGTGCTTCATGATGTTTTCTGCTGTCTGTTATCAGAACGAGCTCTTTTGTCATTTTTTGCCATGATTGATGTGTGCATCCTATGAGGTTGATGTCTACATGTGTTTTGAACTATGACATGTATTCTTTACAGTGGTGTATGCCATGCATTTTTGTGATCAATGTGGTGACTAGCACAAGCATGCAAACTAGGCATCGTGATATTGCTGATTTTAGTCCCTGTTCTGCTGTTATTTTGATGCCATGTAAACATGTTGCTACAGAGAGATCCATGCATATTTTGAGTTACTTCAGTAAGGGTGTTTTGAACATATGGTTATGATCTATCCATCCCTGCCCTTGATTATAATTATGGAGTAGTCTAGCATGTCATTTTCGTGCTCTACTTTTGCTTCAAAATGTTTACTGGCAGATTGTTTACATGTTATTCAATTTAGCCAAGGATGCTATAGTTGATCCTTGCATGCTATGGACTTGTTCTTGCCTTGGTTGGTTACACAAACATGTCTTCTTGATGATGTTATGCTTATCTTGTCATGCAATGACTTGTGGTGAGTGAATCGAGCTTGTTAAGTAGGGTACATGATGTTGCTGTTTTGCTGGGCTGAATCTGTTATTTCGTGATGCTATATAAACATGTTGCTACTAGTCATTCTATGCATAATCTGGAGATGCCCACTAAATATGTTTTGATCTACATGTCATGCTCTATCCATCCATGCCCCTTGTTGCAATTATAGGTTGTCGTAGCTTGTTCATATCTTGCTCTAAAGTTGCTTCATAATGTTGCTGTCAGCCTGTTAACTTTAAGTTCAGTTGTTTCCATGTGTTCTGCTAGTGTTCCATGCACCCTATGGACTTGCTCTTGCCATGCTTAGATTCACAAACATGCCTACTTGCTGTTGGGTGCCTTGCCATGCCATGTTTTCCTCTGTAGTGAGTGGTACAAGCTCATAAACATGCCTTCATAATTCTGTTTCTGCCATGTATGAATCTGTAATATAACTTGCTATGTTTACGTGAGTGCCATCATATTTTCTGATCCTTTTTTGCTTATGGTCAGTAAAGGACTTTTGATATATGCATTTAGTAGTTTCATGCCATACCTTTTTTTGCTATTATAAGTTCCTGTAACATGTTGTTTGATAGCTCTAAACATTGCATCGTGATGTTATTTGCTGCAAAGTCTGAAATTGTTATAACTTGCAATCTTACCATGTGTGTTTGAGTATGTTCTAGTGATTTCTGGAGATAGCTCAGTGTTCATGTTTTGTTGTGCTTCACCTGTACATCATGCCCATGTCTTTTTTTTCATGTTGAGATGTTGTAGCTTATTGTTTTAGTGCTTGCAATAGGCCTAGTTGCTGTTTTGGACAGATTGTTGCTATAACTTGTATAAAGAGTGTGTGTTCAACCGTTGCTCCGTTTTGAGTGTGCTCTATATGAAACTTGCTTAGAATTGCATGTAGTTTCATATTATCATGTAGAATCCTTGTTTTGAGGTGTTTTCTTGATGTTTGTATGCATTTTTCATCAATGCCATGTTTAACTTGTTTTGCTCATATCTTCTAGGCCGTAGCTCCGAACTAAATGAACTTTTATGTAACTTGACTAGAATCTCGTGTAGATCTTCCTTGTGCATCTTAACTTGCTGTTTAACAACTTGAATATAATGTTTATTAAGATCTAGACCAATTTCGAAATATGCATATGAGGACTTGCCGGAATTGTTATATGTTGTTCCCGGCCTCATTTAAACTTGCCTTGATGTGTTGCTCTTGTTTGCATCATCTCTTGCCATGAGTAGCTCCATATAGCTTTGTCATGCAACATACTTGGTTGTGCATCATGCCTTGTTCATGTGTGGTGTGTTTACCATGTTGTGTGCCTCTTCTTGTTAGTTCCTGTTTCGTTGCGATCGTGAGGATTCGTTCGTCTACGGTTGGTTCGGCTTCATCAGTTCGTCTTCTTCATGGACTCGTTCTTCTTCCTAGCGGGATTTCAGGCAAGATGACCGCTACCCTGGATCTCACTACTATCATTGCTATGCTAGTTGCTTCGTTCTATCGCTATGCTGCACTACCTATCACCTATTTATCTAGCCATCCCAAATTGCCATGAACCTCTAACCTTTGACACCTTTCCTATGCAAACCGTTGTTTGGCTATGTTACCGCTTTTGCCCAGCCCCTCTTATAGCGTTGCTAGTTGCAGGTGAAGTTGAAGATTGCTCCATGGTGGACAGGATTTTGTTTGGGATATCACAATATCTCTTATATTATTAATGCATCTATATACTTGGTAAAGGGTGGAAGACTCGGCCTTTTGCCTGGTGTTTTGTTCCACTCTTGCCGCCCTAGTTTCCGTCATACCGGTGTTATGTTCCCGAATTTTGCGTTCCTTACGCGGTCGGGTGATTTATGGGACCCCCTTGACAGTTCGTTTTGAATAAAACTCCTCCAGCAAGGCCCAACCTTGGTTTTACCATTTGCCTCACCACCACCTATACCTTTCCCTTGGGTCGGCCAACCCGAGGGTC